>NC_092096.1:43941234-43954939 GCF_045679555.1 Salvelinus alpinus | reverse complement strand
TTAAAAAAAACTACTGTATGAACAATAAAGTTGACAAGTCATTGCTATCATATCAATGCTTTGTGTAATAAGTAAACTGAAACATGTAAACAAATAGGCTTATGAAGATTTCACAAGGTTATAATTTACATTCAAATCCCCCATGATAGGTATGCTACAACCATGTAATCTTGGTTTATAAAAAATCATATGTATATTAGGTCTATCAGTGAAAATGTAGAATATAAAATGTCCTTAACACAGATCACTGGCTCTACTGACAAAGAGTCTTGAGTATGACATTAGTTCATATTTCATCAGTTTAAAATGACAGACAGTTTACATTTCATAATCATGAGCATAAATTTCTCTGAAACATGTTTTTCAGACCAGGCCTTGAATTCCAGCCCCGTTTCTTGGCCAACACGTAGACGCATCCAAAGAGATCAGGGAACATTTTCATCAGGTCAACAGATTCTAAATCCTCAGCACTGCAGAAGGAGAAACAAACTCAGCCACCTTCAATTTATTGTACCTTTATTTAACTAGGCAAGTCAGTTATTAACAAATTCTTATTTTCAATGACGGCCTAGGAACAGTGGGTTAACTGCCTTGTTCAAGGGCAGAACGACAGATTTGGTAAGAGAGTGAAAACTGCTAGTACTGGGAAAAACATTAGTCTTACTTACTAGTGCTCATGGAGGTTGCGTATGAAGCGTAGTAACCCCAACATGTTCTCAGGGTAGGGCTTTTTGCCATCCATCTTTTTGATCAAATCAGACGGCAGCTGTGAACACAAAACAACAAGGTATGGAAAGGGATGCTGGCAAATATTGACTCCAAAGCTTCCCACAGTGTCAAGTTTGGTTGGATGTCCTTTGGGTGGTGGACCATTCTTGGTACACATAGGAAACTGTTGTGTGAAAAACCCAGCAGCTTTGCAGTTCTTGACACAAACCGGTGTGCCTGGCACCTACTAAAATAATTCTGTTTAAAGGCACTTATATACTACCGTTCAAAAGTTTGCGGTCACTTAGAAATGTCCTTGTTTTTGAAAGAAAAGCAAATTTTTTGTCCATTAAAATAACGTCAAATTGATCAGAAATACAGTGTAGACATTGTTAATGTTGTAAATGACTATTGTACCTGGAAACGGCAGATTTTTAATGAAATATCTACATAGACGTACAGAGGCCCATTATCAGCAACCATCACTCCTGTGTTCCAATGGCACGTTGTGTTAGCTAATCCAAGTTGATCATTTTAAAAGGCTAATTGATCATTAGAAGACCCTTTTGCAATTATGTTAGCACAGCTGAAAACTGTTCTGATTAAAGAAGCAATAAAAAAAACTGGCCTTCTTTAGACTAGTTGATTATCTGGAGCATCAGCATTTGTGGATTTGATTACAGGCTCAAAATGGCCAGAAACAAAGAACTTTCTTCTGAAACTCGTCCGTCTATTCTTGTTCTGAGAAATGAAGGCTATTCCACGTGAGAAATTGCCAAGAAAGGGAAGATCTCGTACAGCGCTGTGTACTACTCCCTTCACAGAACAGCGCAAACTGACTCTAACCAGAATAGAAAGAGGAGTGGGAGGCCCCGGTGCACAACTGAGCAAGAGGACAAGTACATCAGTGTTTAGTTTGAGAAACAGATGCCTCAAAAGTCCTCAACTGGCAGCTTCATTAAATAGTACCCGCAAAACACCAGTCTCAACGTCAACAGTGAAGAGGCGACTCCAGGATGCTGGCCTTCTAGGCAGAGTTCCTCTGTCCAGTGTCTGTGTTCTTTTGCCCATCTTAATCTTTTATTTTTATTGGCCAGTCTGAGATATGGCTTTTTCTTTGCAACTCTGCCTAGAAGGCCAGCATCCCAGAGTCTCCTCTTCCCTGTTGACTTTGAGACTGGTGTTTTGCAGATACTTTAAAAAACAAGGACATTTCAGTGACACCAAACTTTTGAACGGTAGTGTATATTTTGTCACACATACACAATCCATGTCTCAATTATCTCAAGGCTTAAAAATCCATCTTTAACCGGTCTCCTCCCCTTCATCTACACTGATAAAAGTGGATTTAACAAGATACATCAGTAAGGGATCATAGCTTTCACCTGGTCAGTCTGTCATGGAAAGAGCAGGTGTTCATAATGTTTTGTACACTCAGTGTACATGTACAGGTAAGTACACTGAACAAAAATATAAACACAACATGTAAAGCTTTGGTCCCATGTTTCATGAGCTGAAATAAAAGATCCCAGAAATGTTTGATACGCACAAAAACCTTATTTCTCTCAAATTTTGTGCGCAAATGTATTTATTTCCCTGTTAGTGAGCATTTCTCCTTTGCCAAGATAATCCAGCCACCTGACATGTGCGGCATATCAAGAAACTGATTAAAACAGCATGATCATTACACAGGTGCACCTTATGCTGGGGACAATAAGAGGTCACTAAAATGTGCAGTTTTGTCACACAACACAATGCCACAGATGTCTCAAGATTTGAGGGAGAGTGCAATTGATATTCTGACTGCAGGAATGTCCACCAGAGCTGTTGCCGGAGAATTGAATGTTAATTTCTCTACCATAAGCCGCTTCCAACATTGTTTTAGAGAATTTGGCAGTACGTCCAACTGGCCTCACAACCGCAGACCACGTGTATGGCGTCGTGTGGGCGAGCGGTTTGCCAAGCATTGGGGTTATTGTATGGGCAGGCATAAGCTACGGACACCTAACACAATTGCATTGTATCGATGGCAATTTAAATGCACAAAAATACCATGACGAGATCCGGAGGCCCATTTTTCTTAAAGGTATCTCTGACCAACAGATGTATATCTGTATTCCCAGTCATGTGAAATCTATAGATTAGGGTTTAATTCATTTATTTCAGTTGACTGATTTCCTCATATGAACTATAACTCAGTAAAATCATTGAAATGGTTGCATGTTGTGTTTATATTTTTGTTCAGTGTCAATTTAATAAAATGACCCATGGCTCACCTTGGATTTCCACTGACAGAAGGTTCTCTCCATGGCACTTTGTTTCAGAGCTTCTAGAAGTTTTGGGTCAGCATCACTATACTTCCCGACCTCCTTCTCATTCCCAATTCTTCTCAAGTACTCAACTCTCCTGAAAGACAACAGTGTGCAGTACAAAATGTCTAGTCAATACATACATGTTGCATATTTTATATACTTGGGCATTGGCTCTTCTTGTGCTCAAGCTAACGCATCCTAGCAAGCATCTTAACAAGTTATCCATGTTTATCTGTGTGATAAGTTCTCATGGTCAGTATTTGCAGACATAGCTCCGTCTAGAAATGTAAGAGTGGTTACATTTCTCCAGCTGCATCCCTCAGCAGTTTACTATAAAAACTGCCAGATGAACTCTTAATTTTAGCTTGAATCCCAGATTGCCCCTTTAACCAAACCTTTTGATTGACTCGTATTAGCAGTTCTTCTTACCTCTCCTCATCCCAGAAGTACGGGTGATCCAAGGTCTCCTCCACAGTAGGTCTCTTTTTTGGGTCTTCGTTGATCATCCACTCAATGAGGTCCTTTGCAACCTCATCTACAACGTTATCCAGATTGTACTGCCCATCCAGAATGTTGCTCTCACATCGAGGACCTCTGCCAAAGGGGTGGTGTCCACCAGAGAGTATGTAATATGTCAACATCCCAACCACCTGGAAATGACAGTAAGCAATTGAACAATTAGAAAGATATTATGGAAACCAAGATATGGTTACCTATTTTCATTACACAAACCTGAATATCAGTGCTCCGCTTATATCTGATATCGCTGTCTTCATCCAACGTTTCCCTGGCCATCCAGCATTTTGTTCCGGCACTTCTTGTGTTTACAGTTGTTTGTTCCGTGGTCAATTGTCGACTTATACCAAAATCCGCTAATCTTGCCCTGCCGTTAACATCTGTTCAGAAAAACATGCTAACAGTTTAATAATGACGTGTGGTTTAAAAACATCAGAATTATCATTATTGTTAAATTATAGAACAACATCGTTGTATATTATATTTTATTCCAATGATCAGTGCCGTTTAAAACGGACATTGAATGTATATTCAAAATAAAGTACATATGACAACATATTCTCCTCAATGCTTTTCACATTACTCCCTGATTGATGCTCATTGGTTTGTGTCTTCTGCTGTCTCTGCAAACAGGAGGTTAAGTCAAGACATAATAAAATGTGGTCTTACCTATCAAAACATTCTGGGGTTTGATATCCCTGTGGAGTATGTTGGTGTCTTTTCTGTGAAGCACTCCTAGACTAGAGAGAACATCATGTACAATTTCCTTCAGAACATAAGGGTTGTCCTTTGGTAAGTGGTCTTTGATGTATTCATCCAAGGTGTATTCGCACAGCTGAAGAACAAGGTAGCCAAAGATTGTATCATCGGCAAAGTCAACATATCTTACAATGTAGGGATTATCAAGTTTAGGAAGACGTAGAAATTCCTCCTCAGTCTTGAGAACTTGATAGTTTATTCGGGTCATTCTCTTAACTGCTACTTCAGTGCCATCATCCCTCAGGCCCAAGAAGACCTCAGTTCCATCACTTCCCTTTGCTATGCGAAAGTAATTATCATCATGTATAAGAGTGAGGTTTCCCACTTTATAAACTTTACTTTCATCCATGTTGGCAAGCTTCTCTAACTGTGTCTCCCACCGCTTGCTGACTTTGTGCCATTTGCGCTGTAATGGTGACGTGTCAGTGGTGGGGTGGAACGGCTTCACACTTGAACACTCATCAAGGCCAGATTCCTCAACAGGAGTAGATGAAGTATTGAAGGCTAAACATGTATTATTTTCTTGTGTGCCTGTCTCTTCTTTTGGTATGTCTTGCTTTTCTGCCTTTCTCCTCTTCTTCTTCTTCTTCTTCTTGGTTTCTGACAAATGACTGTCTTTTGAATCTTCACTTGCTGACTTGGAGACAGAACGTTGTCTGTCTAAGGACCTGTTTAGATCTCTCAGCTTTACTTTCAGGTTTTCATCCCTTCCCCAGTTAAGTAGTCCTTCAGGTACCAGAGTCAGTCCCAGAGAGCTGATGTAACCAGGAACACAACTAAATGTGTAAAGATCTGCTAGCAAGGCATAGGCATACATCTTCAATTCAGAGGAATAACCCTCCCTCTGTGTGCATGGGACAATGTGCTTGCATATTTTCTCAAGGTCAGAGTTGCTCCAACGATCCTTGTCTTTTGTCTTCTGTGTGATGCCATAGAGTATAACAATGATCAATGGCATGTGATAATCTTCTGTTTTACAGGAAAGCAGTTTCACTAACTCAGGAATTAGGGTAAGTGACACCTCATTAGGTATTTCCTCCACGGCACAAACAACTTTATCCAAGGATATCAATGCAACTCTCCTAAATTTCAGAGGAACTGTGGACAGACGTCTGCTTACATCTTCAACATAGGAAACTAGTTTCTTGGAGTCGTTCAACCATTTAATGGCTTTCTGGAAGTATTCGTCTTCATTTGCACCTTCAATGTTAAAGCACATGTCAATCATAGTGAGGTGGGTTTGTGGGTTCTCCTCTAGTAAGTGAAGATCATAGTGCTTGAAAACATCTGTTGGGGATGTTTGTTTTATTGCTTGTGCAAAATGTAAAAAAAGCTTGATTTTGAAAAAGAACCCACTCTCTTCAGCAAAGTTTCCAATTATTGTGGCCAATTTCTGATCAATTGCAGGATGGACGCCATGATTTAGCCAAATTAAAGCTCCAGATTCTAGCAACTTCTTCACAATATCCTCTCTGTCATGTGCTAATTGAAGTGGAAAGAATGGTTGTTCTGCTAGACCATTTGGATCTGCCTTTGCTTCCAGTAATGTTGTCACTATATTCACTGGAACTTTACACAGTCCAGCATAATGCAGTGGCGCTAAATATCTCTTTGATGGTTTGTTGGGGTCAGCACCTTTTCCCAGAAGAAATGTACAAATCTTCTGATTTGAAAATGCAACAGCAGCAATTAAAGGGGTTACTTCATTTTGTAACTCAACACAAGGGTACAATGCATTGATGTCCTTGCCTCTAATCAATTTCTTCAGCCTCTCCAGATTATTTTTAACAATGCACTTTATAATAGGATCTGTTGGCCCTGAGATTTTGGCCAGATGTTCAAAAACGTCTTCCATAATTCCTATCAATTTTTTCTACGCAGGGATATCTGAGGGAGAAAAAGTCATGAGTATATTTTTCAATTAAATCAAATTGAAATGGGATCCATAGTAACTTAACATGATATTTTCAGTATGCTCTTGTATGTTAAATAACAGTGTATAATATCCTCTTATAATGTATATGTTATTAGTGTCTAAATAGATACAGTGAATATACTGTACAGTACAATTGGTTTTGTTCATTGGGAGAATAATAAATCAAATAAATCTTGCAGTTTTACATCTCTGGTGCATACCTGTGTGGTGCCTTTACCTGACTGAAATACTATTAAAGCTGTTTTATATTATGTCAAATGTAGAGTTAGGATTTGTTATAACTTGGAAAGAGCAGCATTCATTGGACTGTGCCAATACTCTCAAAAATCGACTTTAAAAGTACGTACCCCTTAGAGTTCTTGGAGCAGAAACGTTCTCTCTCAGCCCGAAGCTCACAGTGCCAACTCTACTGATGTGGAAGAGACACAATTTAAAGTTCTTCCTGAAACCCAACCTAGACTGGTACAACAGGTATATTTGGTGCTTTAGACAACTCTTCTTACATTTGTTTTCACAATCTTGATCATGGAAACAGCAACATTTCCGGCACTGTACCCAAAAACTCATCAGTACTATACACAAGGAAACCCAAAGAGATGTAAATCGACTTTAGGAAAAAATAAACCAAGCCTATCCCCACTATCAATACATGGAGTGGATATTGAGATTATGTCAGTACTTGAGGAGAACCCCTGATTACAAGCTGAATTGGAACATCAATTCCGTCACCAGGGTTGGGGAGCATTGAAAAAGGCTCAAGTTTAAGTTTGTTCCACCTGAGCGAGTCTGACCAGAAGGCAGAGACCACTACGATGACACACCAAATGTGTTTGATGGATCGAGGGAAAAGAGCAGGAATAGGCTTTTGTAGGCTACAGTCCAAGCCATGTCTTCCAATGGTGCGACTGCTGTCAGCATCCAAAGAGTATTCAACTTAAATAAACGCTTGGAGGTAAGGATGACAGCAGTGGTGTAGTCTACATATCTACATAGCGCAATTGATGTGAATCACACTGCTGCTCTCTCATTTAGTTATTTACGCCTTACGGATTGTGGTTGTTGTGGATGGCTGTTCACAATTCTAAATTAGTATTTGAACCCAAATCTAAATTAGTATTTGAACCTGAGGGGCCCCTGTGTTGAGGATCAGCGTGGCAGATGTGTTGTTACCTACCCTTACCACCCCGGGGCGGCCCGTCAGGAAGTCCAGGATCCAGTTGCCGAGGGAGGTGTTTAGTCCCAGGGTCCTTATCTTAGTGATGAGCTTTGAGGGCACTTTGGTGTTGAATGCTGAGCTGTAGTCAAGGAATAGCATTCTCACGTAGGTGTTCCTTTTGTCCAGGTGGGAAAGAGCAGTGTGGAGTGCAATAGAGATTGCATCATCTGTGGATCTGTTGGGGCGGTATGCAAATTGGAGTGGGTCTAGGATTTCTGGGATAATGGTGTTGATGTTGCTTCAGACGTGAGTGCTACGGGTCGGTAGTAATTTAGGCAGGTTACCTTAGTGTTCTTGGGCACAGGGACTATGGTGGTCTGCTTGAAACATGTTGGTATTACACTCGGTCAGGGACAGGTTGAAAATGTCGGTGAAGGCACATGCCAGTTGGTCAGCGCATGCTCGGAGTACACATCCAGGTAATCCGTCTGGCCCTGCGGCCTTGTGACTGTTGACCTATTTAAAAAGGTCCTACTCACATCGGCTACAGAGAACGAGATCACACAGTCGTCCGGAACAGCTGATGCGCTCGTGCATGCTTCGGTGTTGCTTGCCTCGAAGCGAGCATAGAAGTTATTTAACTCGTCTGGTAGGCTTGTGTCACTTGGCAGCTCGCGGCTGTGCTTCCCTTTTGTAGTCCATATTAGTTTGTAAGCCCTGCCACATCCGACGAGAGTCGGAGCCGGTGTAATACAATTCAATCTTAGTCCTGTATTGACGCTTTGCCTGTTTGATGATTCGTCGGAGGGCATAGCAGGATTTCTTATAAGCGTCCGGGTTAGAGTCCCGCTCCTTGAAAGCGGCAGCTCTACCCTTTAGCTCAGTTCGGATGTTGTCTGTAATCCATGGCTTCTGGTTGGGGTATGTACGTACGGTCACTGTGGGGATGACATCATCGATGGACTTATTGATGAAGCCAGTGACTGATGTGGTGTACTCCTCAAATGCCATTGGAAGAATCACGGAACATTTTCCAGTCTGTGCTAGCAAAACAGTCCTGTAGCTTCTGACCACTTCCTTATTGAGCGAGTCACTGGTACTTCATGCTTTAGATTTTGCTTGTAAGCAGGAATCAGGAGGATAGAGTTATGGTCAGATTTACCAAATGGAGGGTGAGAGAGCTTTGTACGCATCTCTGTATGTGGAGTAAAGGTGGCCTATACGTTTTTTTACCTCTGGTTGCACATTTAACATGCTGGTAGAAATTAGTTAAAACTGATTTAATTTTCCCTGCATTAAAGTCCCCTGCCACTAGGAGCGCTCTGCCTCTGGTTGAGCATTTTCCTGTTTGCTTATGGCCCTATACAGCTCGTTGAGTGCCGTCTTAGTGCCAGCATCGGTTTGTGGTGGTAAATAGACAACTACGAAAAATAGATGAAAACTCTCTTGGTAAATAGTGTGGTCTACAGCTTATCATTAGATATTCTACCTCAGGCAAGCAAAACCTTGAGACTTCCTTAATATTATATTTTGTGCACCAGCTGTTATTTACAAATAGACACAGACCATCACCCCTTGTCTTAATGGAGGAAGCTGTTCTATCTTGCCGATGGACCGAAAATCCCGCCAGCTGTATGTTATCCATGTCGTCGTTCAGCCACGACTCTGTGAAATATAATATTTTACAGTTTTTTATGTCCCGATGGTAAGATATCCTTCATCAGAGCTCATCCATTTTGTTATCCAATGATTGCAAGTTGGCTAATAGGACTGATGGTAGCCTCCTTTTTCTCCGTCTTTTCTTCACACAAATGACAGGGATTTGGGGCTGTTCCCGAGAAAGCAATATATATTTTGCGTCAGACTCAATAAAGAAAAAAATCTTTGTCCAGTTTGAGGTGAGTAATCGCTGTTCTGATGTCCAGAAGTTATTTTTGGTCATAAGTGACGGTAGCAGCAACATTATGTACAAAATTAGTAAAAACACTAGTTAAAACCAATGCGAAAAAACTAACAAAATAGCACAGTTGGTTAGGAGCACATAAAATGGCAGCCATCCCCCTCAGGCTCCATTCTACCTATGATTTTGTTATCTGATAAACTATTTTTATTTCGCTGTATAAAAACATTGAGTTCATGAATGATGGTTTATATGCATACACCTCTACTTAGGCTATAGACTACATCCGATGAGGTAGTCGTGCCTGGAGAAGTGAGTATTACTCAGATGTTGCCAAAACATTTCCAACAGCCCGCCCGGAGAAAGAAAGGCTCCCTGTGTGAAACATTCTATGAGAAACAGTAACATACACTCTGAAATACCTAACATGCTAAATCTCATCCTGGTCTTTCACCGTCAGACCAACCCAAGCTGTACTGTGCAACTAGTCTAATAGTAGGCTTACTATTGAAACAGATAACCGAGGCTGTCAACTGAGTCAGAAATTCACAGGTTTCCACATTTTTTCAGGTTTTAGTTGGTTGTTGCATCTTTTAATTCCCTCCCTTTCTAACACATTGACAGAGATGGAACAATGAAACCGCTTGCATGTGCAGTGCACATTTTAGAACAGTGTTTTCCTGCATGCATAGGCCTACCGCCATGTGTTTTTCTGTGCTGCATGGATCTGCGTGGATCACCAGTGTTGTTGAATGAATCATTGCTGTATGGTGCACTCAAAATGTAGCTATTATAGTTGGGTAGCCAATCTAGACTACTGCTCAAATGTTGCTGTAATGGGACTACATGTTTCTGTTTTACATGCTGTTTTGTTTTTTGGTTATTAATTGTCAGGCTTTAAAAACCAAAGCCAGATTGCAACATTTTAGTAGCCTAGCTCAGACTGTGGTATGTGTCTGTGCACTTTCGCTCCACTGTAAATGGGACACATGAAAGCTGTATTTTCATAAAGTAGATGACTTAACTGTTTACTCATTTATACTCACTTGTGTGTCCTATTCGGCCCATGGGTCTTGTGTTTGACACATGTGCAATAGCCTATTAGCCACGTTATGACTGACTTGTGATCATTTCCCTTGCTAGTTTGATTGTATTGACATTCCCAGCCTTAGTTTCAGTCTTCCGTTTTTGTTCAAAATATTGAGTCATTGAAACTGAAACAGTGCCTCCCGAATGGGTGGAGACAGTAAACAATGTAGCAGGCCAGCTGTTATTTACAACCTGATAGCAATATTTTTTGGGACTACAAAGAAATGTATTGGTGAATTATATGAATCATGCATTGAACTGCATCCATCTATTCTGCCAACAATGCCTTACTGTTTGTTATGGAATAATTTTTTACAAATATTTTTAAAATATCTTATAAAGTTGGTATTGAAGCATAAGCTGGGAATTTGATATTTTTGACTGATATGATTGTCTGTTTCATATCGGCAAAGTAGTTGAAACGTTGTCAGTTCTGCTTGAACTCTGACACAACTAAAGTAATTATCACAACAGAACTACTAGTAGGTGTCACACCCTGATCTGTTTCACCTGTCCTTGTGATTGTCTCCACCCCCTCCAGGTGTCACTTATTTTCCCTGCTGTATTTATCCCTGTGTTTCCTGTCTCTCTGTTCCAGTTCGTCTTGTATGTTCAAGTCAACCGGTGTGGTTTTCACTGTGCTCCTGATTTTGTATTCTCGTCTACTAGTCCTCCCGGTTTGCCTGTTTTTTGGACTCTATTCCCGCCTGCCTTACCATTCTGCCTGCCCTGACTTGGAGCCTGCCTGCCGTTCTGTACCTCTGGAACGCTGAACTGGTTTTGACTTTTTGCCTGTCCACGACCATTCTCTTGCCTTCTCCTTTAGGATTGTTAATAAACATCTTGGACTCTAACCATCTGCCTCCTGTGTCTGCATCTGGGTCTCGCCTTGTGCCCTTATAGTAGGTCTAGTTAACGTTAGCAAACGTGAAAGAAATACATAAGATGACACTTATAAATTGACTTCAAATAATTTACTCTAGCAAGTTTCACACTGGTGCGCTGCAGTAAGTAAATTGGAAGTTGAATCCATCACTTCCGTTGTTTGGCTGTGCATATAGCAAAGGTTGAACATTTGGTGGATTCTTAATGAGAACTGAGACCCTACAATGTTGGCAACACTGTCTTGACTATGTCCTATCAAAGCATCCTAACCTTCTGCATTATGGGGAGGATTACTGGCAGTTCAAAACAGATTAACAAAATAATCAACTTAACAAACAATATTACCTCTGCTTAATTTCCCTAGCATCACCATGCTTAGTGACAGGTGCCCACAACATATTGCTGATGACCCTACCCATATTCTAAACAGAACAGTCTTAAATACAAACCTTATTCTTAAAATGTACTTACCTCATTAGAGGAGAAACGTCCTCTCACCTCGATGCTTACAGTGCCCACTGTACTGAGGAAGAGACAGCAATAAAAGTACTTCCCGAAAGCCAACCTAGAATGATATCTGGTACATGTACGGTAGTACTTTAGCCATATGCAAATTGGATGGGGTGGGCTGAGTCCCAGGAACAACAGACATCCCAATGATGAGGTCATGATGGGGAAACAATTGCAGCCAGCACTTTTCTATGGGACCCATATCCTCCATCACTCATTTGCCTCCTGCTGTCAGGAAGGTATGAATTTGAATTGATTTGACTAAAATCAAGTCCTATACTTTCAGAGGACAGACACCCTGTTTAGACCTAATGCTTAAGAACGGACGCTTTCCTTCATTTGAAACTTCTCAAAAGAAACAAAACTAAAACTCTCATTCAAAGTACTTTGAGATTTAAAGTTGTATCAGACTTGAATCTGATGAACAGTCAGTCTTTTATGTGAAACTGCTGTGATAGAAGTCATGTTGTGCTGCAAAGAGCTGAGACCTGAGAAACCATCAGAGGTAAATGAGGTCAAAACCTAGAGTTTTCACTGCAGCACTGTGGGTAAGTGATGAAAGCAGACGTAGTTGTCAACACAGTTAGAATTACTGCAGCAGGGACTTCAGTGCA
The DNA here is from genome assembly GCF_045679555.1 of Salvelinus alpinus. Taxonomy (NCBI): domain Eukaryota; kingdom Metazoa; phylum Chordata; class Actinopteri; order Salmoniformes; family Salmonidae; genus Salvelinus; species Salvelinus alpinus. Next base: position 43,942,554 of record NC_092096.1, on the reverse strand, counting down.
GTGCTGAGCCACGTCCGTCCCATTGTCTCAGACTGGAGCTAAAGGAGTCTTCCTTTTCATAGGACCCAGCAACAGGCCTGGTGGAAAGCAGAGATTAGATGTGCACCATCTCAGCAGCCAGGAGATGGCACTAAAGAACAGGGCTGCGATCTCACTTTCTATGATGGCTTGAATATGTCTAAATAGATTATATTATGGATGACGCAAGCAACAAACAGTAATATCTCTCAATGTAGTTCCTGTGGTGTTGGGCCCCTCCACTGTAGTTGGGGCCATTGAAGCGGTCTGCCAAGAAGTTAATGATGCGGTCCTTCAGAACTTATTTGTAACATATTGTACAATTTGGAATTCGTAACATATCAACCTAATTGCACAAACAAAATTGCAGGACTTATCATATGAAATGGATGGTGTAATACACAATTGTTGAATTGAACACTACTTTCAAAACGAATGGCTGAAATTTAACATTTAGAAAGAAAACTATTTAAAAAGTGCTGGAACAAGAATTAGAATGGAAGGGTGTGTATACTTAAAACAGACAAGACGTCTTGGTTTCAAAGAGGAACAGAAGACAAATGTCTGTGTTTCGGTACTGAAGAGCTATAGCAAGCACAAAGGTGTGGCATTTAGGTTTACAGACACCATGCAGGAGCGACAACACAGCGTCACCTAACCTGTGTCAGAATTCCTGACGATTCGGAGGTCTGTTTTCTTTGTTGTGGTTGATCTGGTACTGGATATGTGGCTGATTGTGGCTTTGTACCAGGAAGGAGGTCCATGTTTATCTGGGGCTGCTGGCGTTTCTGCTGCTGAGATTTGTTATATATGTCAGCTGTTGCAGGTGGGTGGGGATGTACGGGAGGGTTGATAAAAATGACAGTTCAATTTAGCTATTTGATACCTTTTATTATATAGAGACTTGCTGGATTCTTTTGTGGTGTTCAATTCATAGAAAACTGATGCTTCTCAGTTCTATCCACAAAAGGGCATCAGAGCTCCTTGATTGAATCACTGAATAGAGAGAGCAATACAGTTGTTTCAATGCACACTTGGTAGACTTCCTTTTCATACCAAGCAATACACAGTAATTATTATTTTTTTAATTGTAGAATGTAAACACTTTGATCCAGACATCTCTAGAAGATCTCATCCAGATAATTCATATTATTACAAATCCCGTAAACCTTCAAATAAAAACAACCATGAATGTTTGAGATGTTAGATTAGAAGTGTCACTGAGGCATATTTTATGTTGTCTAACAGCTGTGTTAAAATGGAGAAAAAAAGAAAAAAAGTGGACAACACTGGATGAAACCT
>NC_092096.1:43929653-43941134 GCF_045679555.1 Salvelinus alpinus | reverse complement strand
GTTGGAGACAGAGAGAGAGAGAGTTGGAGAGAGAGAGAGAGAGAGAGAGAGACAGAGAGAGAGAAAGAGTGACATGGAGACAGAGAGAGAGAGAAAGAGTGACATGGAGACAGAGAGAGAGAGAGAGAGAGACAGAGAGACAGAGAGAGAGAGAGAGAGAGAGAGAGAGAGAGAGAGAGAGAGAGAGAGAGAGAGAGAGAGAGAGAGAGAGAGAGAGAGAGAGAGAGAGAGAGAGAGAGAGACAGAGAGAGAGTGACATGGAGACAGAGAGAGAGAGAGACACACAGAGAAGAGAGAGATAAAGACATATTGAGAGACAGAGCGATAGAGAGAAAGAAGAGCAACAGCTTTTAAAATCTGAGACATTGGCCACATATACTAGATCTAACAGCGAGAGAGATGGAAGACCATGTATCTCCATGGAAGACCTGTAAATACTACAGTCCGAACAACCTGGGAGAGAAATTAAGTGGTCGTTTTCTACTTTTTTAGGTGGTTTGACATTTGGCAAAATGTCAAATGGAAATGTAAGAGAATGGTTTTCTCTAAACTCGGCTGTGGTTAAGAGCAGGACAGAAGCACGGCTCTTTTTGACCACAATTGCAGTTTCAATCATTGACCTAAAAACCTCATGCTATATTTAGAATGACTAGCAGTTAGATACACACACACACACATGCACCCACACACACACACTAACCGTGATGTCCTGGAACTGCAGTCTCATATTGGTCCCGGCTGGTTGTGGCCTGTTAGTGATCTCAAGGATGGTCCTCATCAGTACAACCAGCAGACTGTCCACTATCAGATCCACCTCCTCAGAAACCACCGGCTCCTCGGGACACACACAAGTTCACATTAAGTTTCACACAGGTACATATGGTACATAATCATGCCTGACGTTTGCATGTGTACACACACATTACCCATACAGACAGTATGCAAACACAGGTGACACAAAAAGATAGACCACTAGCCAATACTAGCCAAACCAGTCTTAAACAAATTGGACACACATTAGAGAGATAAAGTGTGAGTGAGTGTGTGTGTGTGTGTGTGTGTGTGTGTGTGTGTGTGTGTGTGTGTGTGTGTGTGTGTGTGTGTGTGTGTGTGTGTGTGTGTGTGTGTGTGTGTGTGTGTGTGTGTGTGTGTGTGTGTGATCCACATTGCCAGCCTGCTCGTTGAGCCACAGCAACAGAGCAACAGCAGAGGGAAACTAAGACCAAGGCAGAGAGAGTCCAGTCCCCCTCTCATCCTGACAGGAGAATAGAGCCCCATGTTGGACAGACAAAGTGATAATGAGAGAGAGTGTCAGGCTGGCACACTGGCTGCTCCTGCTGTCACTTCATCTTAGCCATGTTCACATCCCTGTCTGTCAGAGTTGTGTGTGTGTGTGTGCGTGCGATTAGTTGCTTCTCAGCCAAACAGGCCAGCACCGTGTCAAGGTCACGATGAGACAAACATGCTCACAGGGACAAACTGCCACATCCACACTCTTTCATTGATGGATTCCAATTGGATTGGATTGTTGACTTGTTCTTGCGCCTATCGGTTTACTTCATTACTTGATCAATAAACCAGATTTATTGGAGTCTATTGTCAGTCTGGCTGGTTTTGCTAGTTTATTTGATCACGCCACGCAAACAAACAAAGCTTTATTGAGATCACAATACACAATAACATTTTTGAGCAATGCCTACAGTGCCTTGCAAATGTTTTCATCCCCCTTGGCGTTTTTCCTATTTTGTTGCATTACAATTTGTCATTAAAATTTATTTTTATTTGGTTTTCATGTAATGGATATACACAAAATAGTCCAAATTGGTGAAGTGAAATGAAAAAAATTCAAAAAAAATTCAAGGCGGAAAAGTGGTGCGTGCATATGTATTCACCCCCTTTGCTATGAAGCCCCTAAATAAGATCTGGTGCAACCAATTACCTTCAGAAGTCACATAATTAGTTAAATAAAGTCCACCTGTGTGCAATCTAAGTGTCACATGATCTGTCACATGAGCTCAGTATATATACACCCGTTCTGAAAGGCCCCAGAGTCTGCAACACCACCAAGCAAGAGGCACCACCAAGCAAGCTGCACCATGAAGACCAAGGAGCTCACCAAACAGGTCAGGGACAAAGTTGTGGAGAAGTACAGATCAGGGTTAGGTTATGAAAAAATATCAGAAACTTTTAACATCTCACGGAGCACCATTAAATCCATTATTTAAAAAATGGAAAGAATATGGCACCACAACAAACCTGCCAAGAGAGGGCCGCCCACAAAAACTCACGGACCAGGCAAGGAGGGCATTAATCAGAAAGGCAACAAAGAGACCAAAGATAACCCTGAAGGAGCTACAAAGCTCCACAGCGGAGATTGGAGTATATGTCCATAGGACCACTTTAAGCCGTACACTCCATAGAGCTGGGCTTTACGGAAGAGTGGCCAGAAAAAAAGCCATTGCTTAAAGAAAAAAATAAGCAAACACGTTTAGGGTTCGCCAAAAGGCATGAGGGAGACTCCCCAAACACATGGAAGAAGGTACTCTAGTCAGATGAGACTAAAATTTAGCTTTTTGGCCATCAAGGAAAACGTTATGTCTGGCGCAAACCCAACAACTCTCATCACCCCGAGAAACCATCCCCACAGTGAAGCATGGTGGTGGCAGCATCATGTTGTGGGGATGTTGGGGGGGGGTGAATAGTTATGCATGCTCAAGTTTGCTGTTTTTTGTCTTGTTTGTTTCACAATAAAAAATATTTTGCATCTTCAAAGTGGTAGGCATGTTGTGTAAATCAAATGATACAAACCCCCCCGAAAATCTATTTTAATTCCAGGTTGTAAGGCAACTAAATAGGAAAAATGCCAAGGGGGGTGAATACTTTCGCAAGCCACTGTATTAACTGTGAGGTAATCTCGATTAACCCAGAACCTCAAATCTTGCACAATTTGTAGTCTGTCCATGATTAACTGTGAGGTGGCAGCCTAAAAGACTACACCACCCATGGTGCTCTGCTGTAGCTGTACTCACGGTGGTGACAGAGTCATCCTTCCTGATGAGAGAGAGCATGCTGGTGAGGATACGGGCACACATCACCAGGTCTCTCTGCTCCTGCATGTGGGCCTGCAACAGACGCAACACCACCGGGAGCAGGATACACCTCGACTCTGTAATACACACCAGTACACACACTTGAACATGAAAATACACACACACACACTCACACACAGACACAAAAATAATAGAAAGCATGTCCTGCTCAAACACCTGTTTTTCTATTTTTCTCCCTCTCTTGGGTGTGATTTGAACCGCCAGCCCGCCCTCTGAGCATGCAGCTAATAAAATGTTACCACAGCTATTTGTGTGAGTATATAATTACCATTACCTACAATTAACTGGCAAGTGTGCCTGTGTAGGTATGTAATTACTAGCAAATGTGTATAATCATGTGTGTGTGATATGTGTGTTTGTGTGTGTGCCGACACAACCCCCAAATGTTTGCTTGTGAGTGTTACGTAAGTTATTCAATATTGTGTGTGTGCGGCCGTGCGTTCCTACCTGGGTTGGTGTACAGCTGGCTCTCCACGGTCTTGGCGATACAATGCAGCTTGACGGCTTCCAGAGGGCACTCAGCGTGAGCGGTGGCGGGCAGGCTGCCCAGCGTCTCCCTGACAAAGCCTGCCACCTCCCTCACCGTGAAGATCTTCAGCAGCTCCCCGTACACTTCAGGGAACGTCCGCAGGAACACCGCCTGGGAACACACAGACATAAACAGACACGGAATAAATATAGATATCTATTAGTATGTCGTACAGGCTTCTACTTAAAGAGGCTTACAGTTAACACATAAGCTACTGTATACTGTACAGCATGTGCCTTATGAGAAAATGTTACTCAAATCATATACAGTCTTGGTCTAGGACCCCAACACACTTATATAGCAGAGGCTTTTACCTAAAGTGATCTACAGCTATAGTAACAAATAGGCTACTGTAAATTCAGTAAATGTGGCCCATGAGAAATCAAAGCAATTATAACCAATGCTTCAACCGATACAGTCTAGGACCCCAACACACACAGCAGAACGTCTATTCTATGCCTGTACAGAAACACAATTCCACGACAGTATAATATAAGTAATATCTTGATATCCCTTATATCTAACCTACAGTGCCTTCAGAAATGATTCATACCCTTTGACTTAATCCACATTGTGTTGTTTTATGGCCCCCAGATAGCATATGAACATTTTGTACAATTTCAGGAAATTAGCTTTAACGGTCGACGTTGAGCACGAAAAACAGTCCAACTCCTCTTTCTCAATTTTCAAACATAAATGGGGTGTGCCTTTGGTGGTTCATCGATGTGTTATTCTGGTCATGAGTGCTGCAACCGACAGAGCTAGTTGTTAGCTAAGCTAGACACTGTAGCTAGCCCGTAACTCCTCCAGTATGTGTTGACCTCATTTCACAGGTTTTGTTTTTGGAACGGAAGCTGTAGAGATTGATAAGAAATGTTACTTCTGTAGCCAAATATCTTATTCATAATTCTATTTGTTTTTAAGAATTAAAATGACCAGGTATGATCGTGTATTGATAGGTTATACAGTTTAAAACTGTTACTTTTGCATTTTTGTCCAAAGTCTACCTTTAAATGTAACTGTCCAGTGTTTCCAGATTTCTATGAAACATGACCTACAATTAATTACAATATAAGTGAAACAGTTTTCCTTCCAGAAAAATGGTAGTTAAGTATGTTTTAAAAAAAGCAGCTTTTGGAATGGTGTGGGCGTACCCCAACAACAGAATGCTTAGGGCATATACCAGTCATTGAAAATATTCAAGCGAGTAGACCGCTGATTGGCCAGCTCATCCTCTATAAGGAAATAGCAAGCATTTTTTAAATGGTCTGTTTGAGATGGGGGTTTTGAAGTGTTTGGCTACAAATACGAGTATATAATGAGTCAACAACATTATTTAGGTATAAGTTAACAGAATATGGAAAATGACTTTAAAACTGCAACATTTTCTCTCAGCATCATAGCAAAATGTGTAGAGTAGCATGAGATGAGCTTTAAAAATATACGTTTTTTCTCTCTGCCCAATGGCAAATGTGTAGAATTGAAGATAATTAGATGTAAAACTACAAAATAAATCTCATCCTCATGGTAAAATGTGACGAATAGCATGAGATGAGCTACAAAATATATATTTTTTTCTCTCTGCCCCATGGCAAAATGTGTATAATTTAAGGAAATTAGCTTTAAAACTGCAACATTTCCTTCCACTTGTCCTTCCACTCATACTGTAACGGCTCTCGTCCTCTTCTTCATCTGAAGAGGTGTAACAAGGATCGGACCAATTTGCTCATGATGGTAAGTGCTCATGATGATTTATTAAAACCGAACTGAACACTGAAATACAAAAAACAATAAACGATGTGCAGAAAACCGAAACAGTACCGTGTGGTGAAAAAACACTAACACGGCAACAAACACCCACAAACCAAAAGTGAAACCCAGGCTGCCTAAGTATGATTCTCAATCAGGGACAACGATTGACAGCTACCTCTGATTGAGAATCATACCAGGCCGAACACAAAACCCCAACATAGAAAAACACACATAGACAACCCACCCCAACTCACGCCCTGACCCTACTAAATAAAGACAAAACAAAGGAAATAAAGGTCAGAACGTGACACATACTGTGTTTTCAAAATACCCCTTAAGAGAGACAACTAGTCATGTCAAATTGTGCATATATTGATTTTTATGTCACAAATATCCCCGTCTATCTACACCCCAATTTCAACCTTGACACATAGAGCTGCTCACAAACTAATGTACCTGGCTGGAAATTAAATGTATGTTCATCTCCAATCCCAATCCACTGGCCGTCATGGAGAGTTTGCCATGTGGGCACCATTCATTAATGCCTCCCAACACACCTAATCCAGGTGGTGCCGTCAACAGCAGCACGGTGCAATACATGATGGGGGGGGGCGCCAGATTAACATGGATTAGGAGTGGCCTGACCTGCATTCAATTCAATTCAATTCAATTCAAGGGGCTTTATTGGCATGGGAAACATGTGTTAACATTGCCAAAGCAAGTGAGGTAGATAATACACAAAAGTGAAATAAACAATACAAATTAACAGTAAACATTACACATACAGAAGTTTCAAAACAAGAAAGACATTACCAGCAGCATACCACCCTGCATACCACTGTTGGCTTGCTTCTGAAGCTAAGCAGGGTCGGTCCTGGTCAGTCCCTGGATGGGAGACCAGATGCTGCTGGAAGTGGTGTTGGAGGGCCAGTAGGAGGCACTCTTTCCTCTGGTCTAAAAAATATCCCAATGCCCCAGGGCAGTGATTGGGGACACTGCCCTGTGTAGGGTGCCGTCTTTCGGATGGGACGTTAAACGGGTGTCCTGACTCTCTGAGGTCATTAAAGATCCCATGGCACTTATCGTAAGAGTAGGGGTGTTAACCCTGGTGTCCTGGCTAAATTCCCAATCTGGCCCTCAAACCATCATGGTCACCTAATAATCCCCAGTTTATAATTGGCTCATTCATCCCCCTCCTCTCCCCTGTAACTATTCCCCAGGTCGTTGCTGCAAATGAGAATGTGTTCTCAGTCAACTTACCTGGTAAAATAATGGTAAAAAAAATAAAAAATTACAAATGTCATATTATATATATACAGTGTTGTAACAATGTACAAATGGTTAAAGCACACAAGTTAAAATAAATAAGCATAAATATGGGTTGTATTTACAATGGTGTTTGTTCTTCACTGGTTGCCCTTTTCTTGTGGCAACAGGTCACAAATCTTGCTGCTGTGATGGCACACTGTGGAATTTCACCCAGTAGATATGGGAGTTTATCAAAATTGGATTTGTTTTCAAATTCTTTGTGGATCTGTGTAATCTGAGGGAAATATGTCTCTCTAATATGGTCATACATTGGGCAGGAGGTTAGGAAGTGCAGCTCAGTTTCCACCTCATTTTGTGGGCAGTGAGCACATAGCCTGTCTTCTCTTGAGAGCCATGTCTGCCTACGGCGGCCTTTCTCAATAGCAAGGCTATGCTCACTGAGTCTGTACATAGTCAAAGCTTTCCTTAAGTTTGGGTCAGTCACAGTGGTCAGGTATTCTGCCACTGTGTACTCTCTGTTTAGGGCCAAATAGCATTCTAGTTTGCTCTGTTTTTTTGTTAATTCTTTCCAATGTGTCAAGTAATTATCTTTTTGTTTTCTCATGATTTGGTTGGGTCTAATTGTGCTGTTGTCCTGGGGCTCTGTGGGGTGTGTTTGTGTTTGTGAACAGAGCCCTAGGACCAGCTTGCTTAGGGGACTCTTCTCCAGGTTCATCTCTCTGTAGGTGATGGCTTTGTTATGGAAGGTTTGGGAATCGCTTCCTTTTAGGTGGTTGTAGAATTTAACGGCTCTTTTCTGGATTTTGATAATTAGTGGGTATCGGCCTAATTCTGCTCTGCATGCATTATTTGGTGTTCTACGTTGTACACGGAGGATATTTTTGCAGAATTCTGCATGCAGAATCTCAATTTGGTGTTTGTCCCATTTTGTGAAATCTTGGTTGGTGAGCGGACCCCAGACCTCACAACCATAAAGGGCAATGGGCTCTATGACTGATTCAAGTATTTTTAGCCAGATCCTAATTGGTATGTTGAAATTTATGTTCCTTTTGATGGCATAGAATGCCCTTCTTGCCTTGTCTCTCAGATCGTTCACAGCTCTGTGGAAGCTACCTGTGGTGCCGATGTTTAGGCCGAGGTATGTATAGTTTTTTGTGTGCTCTAGGGCAACGGTGTCTAGATGGAATTTGTGGTCCTGGCGACTGGACCTTTTTTGGAACACCATTATTTTGGTCTTACTGAGATTTACTGTCAGGGCCCAGGTCTGACAGAATCTGTGCAGAAGATCTAGGTGCTGTTGTAGGCCCTCCTTGGTTGGTGACAGAAGCACCAGATCATCAGCAAACAGTAGACATTTGACTTCGGATTCTAGTAGGGTGAGACCGGGTGCTGCAGACTGTTCTAGTGCCCGCGCCAATTCGTTGATATATATGTTGAAGAGGGTGGGGCTTAAGCTGCATCCCTGTCTCACCCCACGACCCTGTGAGAAGAAATGTGTGTGTTTTTTGCCAATTTTAACCGCACACTTGTTGTTTGTGTACATGGATTTTATAATGTCGTATGTTTTACCCCCAACACCACTTTCCATCAATTTGTATAGCAGACCCTCATGCCAAATTGAGTCGAAGGCTTTTTTGAAATCAACAAAGCATGAGAAGACTTTGCCTTTGTTTTGGTTTGTTTGGTTGTCAATTAGGGTGTGTAGGGTGAATACATGGTCTGTTGTACGGTAATTTGGTAAAAAGCCAATTTGACATTTGCTCAGTACATTGTTTTCATTGAGGAAATGTACGAGTCTGCTGTTAATGATAATGCAGAGTATTTTCCCAAGGTTACTGTTGACGCATATTCCACGGTAGTTATTGGGGTCAAATTTGTCTCCACTTTTGTGGATTGGGGTGATCAGTCCTTGGTTCCAAATATTGGGGAAGATGCCAGAGCTAAGGACGATGTTAAAGAGTTTTAATATAGCCAATTGGAATTTGTTGTCTGTATATTTGATCATTTCATTAAGGATACCATCAACACCACAGGCCTTTTTGGGTTGGAGGGTTTTTATTTTGTCCTGTAACTCATTCAAGGTAATTGGAGAATCCAGTGGGTTCTGGTAGTCTTTAATAGTTGATTCCAGGATTTGTATTTGATCATGTATATGTTTTTGCTCTTTATTCTTTGTTATAGAGCCAAAAAGATTGGAGAAGTGGTTTACCCATACATCTCCATTTTGGATAGATAATTCTTCGTGTTGTTGTTTGTTTAGTGTTTTCCAATTTTCCCAGAATTGGTTAGAGTCTATGGATTCTTCAATTACATTGAGCTGATTTCTGACGTGCTGTTCCTTCTTTTTCCGTAGTGTATTTCTGTATTGTTTTAGTGATTCACCATAGTGAAGGCGTAGACTCAGGTTTTCCGGGTCTCTATGTTTTTGGTTGGACAGGTTTCTCAATTTCTTTCTTAGATTTTTGCATTCTTTATCAAACCATTTGTCATTGTTGTTCATTTTCTTCGGTTTTCTATTTGAGATTTTTAGATTTGATAGGGAAGCTGAGAGGTCAAAAATACTGTTAAGATTTTCTACTGCCAAGTTTACACCTTCACTATTGCAGTGGAACGTTTTACCCAGGAAGTTGTCTAAAAGGGATTGAATTTGCTGTTGCCTAATTGTTTTTTGGTAGGTTTCCAAACTGCATTCCTTCCATCTATAGCATTTCTTAATGTTACTCAGTTCCTTTGGCTTTGATGCCTCATGATTGAGTATTGCTCTGTTCAAGTAGACTGTGATTTTGCTATGGTCTGATAGGGGTGTCAGTGGGCTGACTGTGAACGCTCTGAGAGACTCTGGGTTGAGGTCAGTGATAAAGTAGTCTACAGTGCTACTGCCAAGAGATGAGCTATAGGTGTACCTACCATAGGAGTCCCCTCGAAGCCTACCATTGACTATGTACATACCCAGCGTGCGACAGAGCTGCAGGAGTTGTGACCCGTTTTTGTTGGTTATGTTGTCATAGTTGTGCCTAGGTGGGCATATGGGGGAGGGAATGCTGTCACCTCCAGGTAGGTGTTTGTCCCCCTGTGTGCTGAGGGTGTCAGGTTCCTGTCCAGTTCTGGCATTTAGGTCGCCACAGACTAATACATGTCCCTGGGCCTGGAAATGATTGATTTCCCCCTCCAGGATGGAGAAGCTGTCTTCATTAAAGTATGGGGATTCTAGTGGGGGGATATAGGTAGCACACAGGAGGACATTTTTCTCTGTTAAGATAATTTCCTTTTGAATTTCAAGCCAAATGTAAAATGTTCCTGTTTTGATTAATTTAATGGAGTGAGTTAGGTCTGCTCTATACCAAATTAGCATTCCCCCTGAGTCCCTTCCCTGTTTCACACCTGGTAGTTTGGTGGATGGGACTACCAGCTCTCTGTAACCTAGAGGGCAACCAGTGGGTCCGTCTCCTCTATACCATGTTTCTTGCAGGATGACAATGTCTGCATTACCGATTTCTTTGGTGAAGTCCGGGTTCCTGCTCTTTAGGCCAAAGGCAGATGACCTCAGACCTTGGATATTCCAGGATGATATAGTGAAGGCTTTTTGTTCCATAAAGTGTCCAATGTTGTTGGTCGGGGTTTGGCCTCAGGCCAGTAAGTGTGAGCAGTGTGAGCTATTCTCCTATAGCCATTGTTCTGTTCTGTTGTAGATCAAGATTACAATAGCTCAGCAATCAGCCATGTTTTTTTTACTGGATTGTGCCACGAGTGCATTCTGTTACTGTGCACTGTTGCTGTTCTGACAGAGAGCCTCTGTGCCTAGTTAAAATGATTTCCCAGCGGCACTGGAAGGGAGGAAAGGTGGAGCAGCATGATGACACCAGGGCGAAATAACAACACACACAAGGTGAAAATAACAGCGCAGTGTGTGGTAAGGATCTCCAGCAGAGAGTGTGAGCCAGAGTGAATGGTCACTCACGCAACAGGGGGAACAGACAGACTGACGGGCCAGGTCATTATCAGCTGGGTTCATTAGGGTGGGCTGCTGTGGGAGTTTACACAGCTAAGTGTGCAGCAAACACACACACACACACACACACACACAGACAACACACACACGTACACACACAGCCCAGTGGTTTATATCCTAGTGTGCAACCATGAATTAGACCCACACATTATCTGTAGAGGGCACAAGGGTGAGACAGGCTGGAGGCCAACAGAGAGCCACTGGGGAGAGATGATTATTAAAGAGAGCAGGGACACACACACACACACACACATAAATAATGTATTACTGTAGATTAGGATCAAGATTATTTGGGGGAAGGGGTCTCTGGGGTATAATAAGCACATCAGCAAACACACACACACATACACACGCACACGCACACACACTCATACTACTGTGTGTGTCTGTACAAACAAAGACATCAGCTGAAGACAGAGGCACGCAGACACGTGAAGACACACACACTACACTGTGTGTAATTCAGATTATTTGTGGGTGTGTTTAGCAGCTTTGTTTGAGTCTTCCTGGAGAGCAGTTCAGCCTGGTTTCGTGCTGTGCAGCCCCCCAAGACAAAGCATGAAATATGAATTACCAAGTATCTCCAGGGCTTTATATCAGCATGAAATTCCATTAAAAGCATTTTCTTACAAATCAAACTGAATTAAGTGGGATTGCTTGAAATATAAACGGACGCGGACGCACACTCACACACACACACACACCTGTTATTGCCTATGGCATATAAAGCAAGACAGACCAGGATGCAATGTTGATAACCTCAGTGATCTCTATCAATCATATGGGGCATGTTTCATGTCTGCACTGAGTCA